>NW_027672570.1:0-6940 GCF_964165515.1 Mesoplodon bidens | reverse complement strand
TGTGAGGATTGGTTTCATTACGATATCGGGGTTAACAGACTTATACAAACACAGGTGACATATATAATCACCAAAGACCTACGGAATACCAAAAGACTCCTCAACATTCTGTCATAACGTACATGAGAAAAGGATCCCAGGAAAAACAGACATGTGTATATGTGTAAAAGAACCAACCACATCTTCCACACCTCCAACAATCAAACTTGCTGTAATAAAAAATAAAAATTAAATTAAAAACACGAACAAGAAGTAGGGAGACAAACTTGAGGGGCTTTCTCCTGGCACATTCCATTCTAAATTCCAATCTAGAACACGACTTCCATTGAGGCTCTCTTGCCCTAGTAACCAGAATTGGTAAGGGAGAACTGCTGCCACCTTGTGGCCGTTTCACACAACAGCAGCTTTAATCCCAGCGCTAATGGTCAGTTGATATTCAAAATCATTGCAGGCCCGTAAATGACACCTGCCCTGAAAACAAATGCTGGGGTCACATATCGACCAAAAATTTCAAAGGACGTCCATATTTCAAAACGACCATTTCAAAAGGCATATTTTATGCACATTAGTTTTCTGCTTCTTTTTCTTTCTTTCCTTTTTGGTTAAAAAAACGGGAATGGAAAAAGGCATCCCTCAGAAGGGGCGAAAAGTTGCAAACGAATCAATGGACAAAGGTTTAATCTCCAATATAATAAACAGCTCATGCAGCTTAATATTTAAAAAAACAAACAACCCAATACAAAAATGGGCAGAAGATCTAAAGATACGTTTCTTCAAAGAAGACACAGAGATGGCCAAGACGCACATGAAAAGCTGCTCAACAGCACTAATTATTAGAGAAATGCAAATCAAAACTACAATGAGGTATCACCTCACACTGTTAGAATCGGCATCATCAGAAAATCTACAGACAACAAATTCTGGGGAGGGTGTGGACAAAAGGAGCCCTCTTCCACTATTGGTGGGAATGTAAATTGATACAGTCACTATGGAGAACAGTATGGAGTTTCGTTAAAAAAAAAACTAGAAATAGAATTACCATCTGATCCAGCAATCCCACTTCTGGGCATATACCCAAAGAACACCATAAATCAAAAAGGCACATTCACCACAATGTTCATTGCAGCACTATTTACAATAGCCAGGTAATGGAAGCAACCTAAATGCCCACAGACAGATGAATGGATAAAGATGTGGTACATGTATAAAATGGAATATTACTCAGCCATAAAACGGAATGAAACTGGGTCATTTGTAGAGACATCGATGGATCTAGAGACTGTCATACAGAATGAAGTCAGTCAGAAAGAGGAAAACAAATATTGTATATTAATGCATATATGTGGAACCTAAAAACTGGTACAGATGAACTGGTTTGCAGGGAAGAAATAGAGACAGAGGTAGAGAACAAACGTATGGACACCAAGTGTGGGAAGCCATGGTGTGGTGGTGGTGGGATGAGTTGGGAGATTGGGATTGACCTGCATACATGTATATGCATAAAATACATAACTAATAATAACCTGCTGTATAAAAAAATAAATAAAATTAAATTTCAAAATTAAAAAAAATAATATTTAAAAATAATACAGAAAAAAGTTCTTCCCTTCACACAGATGTATTTACAGGAATGAATTATTTCCATGCTTATATCTATAAATACATAAAAGAGGAATAAAATCTAACTTGAACCATAAAAGAAAAAAAAAAACCTGAACCCACCAGTTATACAGAGGAAAACCCTATCAGGGCACTTGCTCCAGCGGTAAACAATTCTGAAATGGGTCTGAGGTGGGGAATCATCTCCCATACAGCCAGCAACCCACACCCCACGCAAGGAGCGTCCTCATTGCAAAGCTGGGGGATCGTGCAGAGGCATCTCTGAATAAAGGTGAGCTGAGCCCCAGGCCAGCTGCTGCTGAACTGTTCCCACCCTTCCCAGGTAAAACACCTGAATATGTACAAGGGCTTGAAAGACTAGAGGAAGGGCCATGGAGCCACACCAGCAACAGCACGCAGGCCAACTTGGTGCCTGCAGGCCAGCCAGGGTGGTCCTGCCCCCGGGCGCTCTTCCGGAAGCTTTCCATTGTCCTGCCTGAGATACCCCACCTGTCCCGGCCCCCACTGCTTTTTTCCTTCCTCACCTCTGTCCGGAGAGAAATTCCAGCGGAAGGTATGGGTGACACATCCTCTTCTTTACAGGTGGCAGCCTGGCAACTCCTGCAGAAAGGCCAGCAGAACCCCACTCACACCGGGCCACCAACAAAGCTGTGGCCCCTCATTCCCTCCCACCAGCACCGCCCCGAGACTGCTGACGGGGCAGAGAATATGGAGTCAGGAACAGCTTCAGGGGCTATTGCTGCCTGGAGCGCTGTTTATATTGACCTCAACCAGGCACACCTGGGGAGGGCTGGGCGGCAGGGTAAGGCTGCCCAGGTCAGCTAATCCACAACACTCAGGCAATCACATTGTTGAAAACGGACCTCGCTAAGGCAGAAGAGAAGCCAAGGAAAAAAAGAACACAATGCCATTTGCACCACCGTAGATGAGTCTAGAGGTAATCACGTGACTTGCAGTAAGTCAGAAAGTGAAAGACACATATCATATCATATCACTTATAGGTGTTACCTAAAAATGGATACCAGGGCAGATATTTCCACCGAGAAGGGCAATCAGAGATTCATTAAACAAACTTATGGTTCACCAATGGAAAGGTGTGAGGATTGGTTTCATTACGATATCGGGGTTAACAGACTTATACAAACACAGGTGACATATATAATCACCAAAGACCTACGGAATACCAAAAGACTCCTCAACATTCTGTCATAACGTACATGAGAAAAGGATCCCAGGAAAAACAGACATGTGTATATGTGTAAAAGAACCAACCACATCTTCCACACCTCCAACAAGCCAAACATTGTAATCAAACTTGCTGTAATAAAAAATAAAAATTAAATTAAAAACACGAACAAGAAGTAGGGAGACAAACTTGAGGGGCTTTCTCCTGGCACATTCCATTCTAAATTCCAATCTAGAACACGACTTCCATTGAGGCTCTCTTGCCCTAGTAACCAGAATTGGTAAGGGAGAACTGCTGCCACCTTGTGGCCGTTTCACACAACAGCAGCTTTAATCCCAGCGCTAATGGTCAGTTGATATTCAAAATCATTGCAGGCCCGTAAATGACACCTGCCCTGAAAACAAATGCTGGGGTCACATATCGACCAAAAATTTCAAAGGACGTCCATATTTCAAAACGACCATTTCAAAAGGCATATTTTATGCACATTAGTTTTCTGCTTCTTTTTCTTTCTTTCCTTTTTGGTTAAAAAAACGGGAATGGAAAAAGGCATCCCTCAGAAGGGGCGAAAAGTTGCAAACGAATCAATGGACAAAGGTTTAATCTCCAATATATATAAACAGCTCATGCAGCTTAATATTTAAAAAAACAAACAACCCAATACAAAAATGGGCAGAAGATCTAAAGATACGTTTCTTCAAAGAAGACACAGAGATGGCCAAGACGCACATGAAAAGCTGCTCAACAGCACTAATTATTAGAGAAATGCAAATCAAAACTACAATGAGGTATCACCTCACACTGTTAGAATCGGCATCATCAGAAAATCTACAGACAACAAATTCTGGGGAGGGTGTGGACAAAAGGAGCCCTCTTCCACTATTGGTGGGAATGTAAATTGATACAGTCACTATGGAGAACAGTATGGAGTTTCGTTAAAAAAAAAACTAGAAATAGAATTACCATCTGATCCAGCAATCCCACTTCTGGGCATATACCCAAAGAACACCATAAATCAAAAAGGCACATTCACCACAATGTTCATTGCAGCACTATTTACAATAGCCAGGTAATGGAAGCAACCTAAATGCCCACAGACAGATGAATGGATAAAGATGTGGTACATGTATAAAATGGAATATTACTCAGCCATAAAACGGAATGAAACTGGGTCATTTGTAGAGACATCGATGGATCTAGAGACTGTCATACAGAATGAAGTCAGTCAGAAAGAGGAAAACAAATATTGTATATTAATGCATATATGTGGAACCTAAAAACTGGTACAGATGAACTGGTTTGCAGGGAAGAAATAGAGACAGAGGTAGAGAACAAACGTATGGACACCAAGTGTGGGAAGCCATGGTGTGGTGGTGGTGGGATGAGTTGGGAGATTGGGATTGACCTGCATACATGTATATGCATAAAATACATAACTAATAATAACCTGCTGTATAAAAAAATAAATAAAATTAAATTTCAAAATTAAAAAAAATAATATTTAAAAATAATACAGAAAAAAGTTCTTCCCTTCACACAGATGTATTTACAGGAATGAATTATTTCCATGCTTATATCTATAAATACATAAAAGAGGAATAAAATCTAACTTGAACCATAAAAGAAAAAAAAAAACCTGAACCCACCAGTTATACAGAGGAAAACCCTATCAGGGCACTTGCTCCAGCGGTAAACAATTCTGAAATGGGTCTGAGGTGGGGAATCATCTCCCATACAGCCAGCAACCCACACCCCACGCAAGGAGCGTCCTCATTGCAAAGCTGGGGGATCGTGCAGAGGCATCTCTGAATAAAGGTGAGCTGAGCCCCAGGCCAGCTGCTGCTGAACTGTTCCCACCCTTCCCAGGTAAAACACCTGAATATGTACAAGGGCTTGAAAGACTAGAGGAAGGGCCATGGAGCCACACCAGCAACAGCACGCAGGCCAACTTGGTGCCTGCAGGCCAGCCAGGGTGGTCCTGCCCCCGGGCGCTCTTCCGGAAGCTTTCCATTGTCCTGCCTGAGATACCCCACCTGTCCCGGCCCCCACTGCTTTTTTCCTTCCTCACCTCTGTCTGGAGAGAAATTCCAGCGGAAGGTATGGGTGACACATCCTCTTCTTTACAGGTGGCAGCCTGGCAACTCCTGCAGAAAGGCCAGCAGAACCCCACTCACACCGGGCCACCAACAAAGCTGTGGCCCCTCATTCCCTCCCACCAGCACCGCCCCGAGACTGCTGACGGGGCAGAGAATATGGAGTCAGGAACAGCTTCAGGGGCTATTGCTGCCTGGAGCGCTGTTTATATTGACCTCAACCAGGCACACCTGGGGAGGGCTGGGCGGCAGGGTAAGGCTGCCCAGGTCAGCTAATCCACAACACTCAGGCAATCACATTGTTGAAAACGGACCTCGCTAAGGCAGAAGAGAAGCCAAGGAAAAAAAGAACACAATGCCATTTGCACCACCGTAGATGAGTCTAGAGGTAATCACGTGACTTGCAGTAAGTCAGAAAGTGAAAGACACATATCATATCATATCACTTATAGGTGTTACCTAAAAATGGATACCAGGGCAGATATTTCCACCGAGAAGGGCAATCAGAGATTCATTAAACAAACTTATGGTTCACCAATGGAAAGGTGTGAGGATTGGTTTCATTACGATATCGGGGTTAACAGACTTATACAAACACAGGTGACATATATAATCACCAAAGACCTACGGAATACCAAAAGACTCCTCAACATTCTGTCATAACGTACATGAGAAAAGGATCCCAGGAAAAACAGACATGTGTATATGTGTAAAAGAACCAACCACATCTTCCACACCTCCAACAATCAAACTTGCTGTAATAAAAAATAAAAATTAAATTAAAAACACGAACAAGAAGTAGGGAGACAAACTTGAGGGGCTTTCTCCTGGCACATTCCATTCTAAATTCCAATCTAGAACACGACTTCCATTGAGGCTCTCTTGCCCTAGTAACCAGAATTGGTAAGGGAGAACTGCTGCCACCTTGTGGGCGTTTCACACAACAGCAGCTTTAATCCCAGCGCTAATGGTCAGTTGATATTCAAAATCATTGCAGGCCCGTAAATGACACCTGCCCTGAAAACAAATGCTGGGGTCACATATCGACCAAAAATTTCAAAGGACGTCCATATTTCAAAACGACCATTTCAAAAGGCATATTTTATGCACATTAGTTTTCTGCTTCTTTTTCTTTCTTTCCTTTTTGGTTAAAAAAACGGGAATGGAAAAAGGCATCCCTCAGAAGGGGCGAAAAGTTGCAAACGAATCAATGGACAAAGGTTTAATCTCCAATATATATAAACAGCTCATGCAGCTTAATATTAAAAAAAACAAACAACCCAATACAAAAATGGGCAGAAGATCTAAAGATACGTTTCTTCAAAGAAGACACAGAGATGGCCAAGACGCACATGAAAAGCTGCTCAACAGCACTAATTATTAGAGAAATGCAAATCAAAACTACAATGAGGTATCACCTCACACTGTTAGAATCGGCATCATCAGAAAATCTACAGACAACAAATTCTGGGGAGGGTGTGGACAAAAGGAGCCCTCTTCCACTATTGGTGGGAATGTAAATTGATACAGTCACTATGGAGAACAGTATGGAGTTTCGTTAAAAAAAAAACTAGAAATAGAATTACCATCTGATCCAGCAATCCCACTTCTGGGCATATACCCAAAGAACACCATAAATCAAAAAGGCACATTCACCACAATGTTCATTGCAGCACTATTTACAATAGCCAGGTAATGGAAGCAACCTAAATGCCCACAGACAGATGAATGGATAAAGATGTGGTACATGTATAAAATGGAATATTACTCAGCCATAAAACGGAATGAAACTGGGTCATTTGTAGAGACATCGATGGATCTAGAGACTGTCATACAGAATGAAGTCAGTCAGAAAGAGGAAAACAAATATTGTATATTAATGCATATATGTGGAACCTAAAAACTGGTACAGATGAACTGGTTTGCAGGGAAGAAATAGAGACAGAGGTAGAGAACAAACGTATGGACACCAAGTGTGGGAAGCCATGGTGTGGTGGTGGTGGGATGAGTTGGGAGATTGGGATTGACCTGCATACATGTA